>NC_052056.1:67269891-67284891 GCF_903992535.2 Arvicola amphibius
CAATTCTGGTAGAATACAATTAGGTTTAATAGTCTGTGTTTTTGTGCTCAGTGTTCCGTAGTGATTAATGACTTTGGTTTGAATTTCTGTAGGTCTGGCAACTTTAGTGGCCACAGCATGGTATGGAAACAGAATTGTTCAGGAGTTCTATGACCCCATGACCCCCGTCAATGCCAGGTAAGACTAGTCATGTGTAAAAAAGTTCGTTCTCTGAAAATCAGCCCTTTTTGTCTTCAGCAGACTCCCACCAGTGTCTTAGTTTCTCAGACTTGCTTTCAAGAATTGTGTGGAAATTTATGTCAAACTTACAATTTGAATGACCTGTGAGCCGTGTTCAAATGAATTGGATAATGGCATGAACAGCCAAGACTAATGACAAAATGTACTTCAAAGAAGAAATGTTCTAAGTTGGATTCTAGCCAACAATATATCACATGTTTTTTTCTTCCCCTAATTATGAACAAAAATGCCAATGTGTTGGACATGTTCTTCTTGAAGCACATTATGTTTCTGATATCTATGATCACTTGGAACTAATATGCAGGTTCATGATTTACTGACAAAATAGGGCCATCATAGTGGTTAACAAATAATGCTTCATTCCCAATAGTTTCCACATGAAACTATGTTGTATTTTTCTAGTACGTTCCTATGCTACTTTAAAATTGTGTGTTCTGTTGCTACTATAAACTTGACTTTACAAGGGTCACCTTTCTTAATAGTTCAAGTTTTTCAAGTTCAGGCCCTGAGTCTTGGCTGTCGGGTAACAATGCTCTTTGATCGGGGACAAGGCTTATTGTCTCACTGTCTTGCCATCCATAAAGCTTAATAACTACATTCAAAGCTAGAATGTCAAGATGTAATTACTGTTTGTGAGAGCTAGGACTAGCAAATGAAAAATCCCAGTGTTTGCAGAGATAAATGTGTATCTTTTCATACAGTCACCCACAGGCAGAAGAACATAGGCTGGGCTGCAGCAGCTCTTGGAGCCTAGCCCATCCTGTAAGATTTATGATGTAGGGACAGAAACTGCTGGAGGTCAATGGGCCATCTTTTCAGCAGAGCAGTAATATTAGGAGTGCACGAGAAAGCATTTTATAAATTGCTGGGCTCTGTACACTTGTTATCCTATGATGGCACATTACCCAGAACACCCTCCAGGGAAACAAGGGAAACAATCAGCTTCAAGGGGAGAAACCATGAGCAAGATGTAAAACTGTCGGTCCAGAGCTGCACAGTGGGGCTTACATCAGGACCCAAGTCCTGTATCTTCTACATCCAGGCCTTTTCTCTGCGTGATGTCCACAGTTAGCCACAGGATCCTCATCCCAAGAATATGGACTAACGTGTCCACCTGGCCTTGTTCAATCTGGAATCAGCCATGGGATATTCAGATGTCTTTCTTTCAAAACATACATTTTTATGTTTTATTTAAACTAGGTTTTCAGATCGCTAAGCACTTGTGTTACAGAAATAATTACTATTTGAGAATAGTTGACTTTGTAAGCGATAACATAGGACTGTGGCCCAGTCTTCACTTCTCAAGTGTCTAAACATCCTTTCGAAGCCTCTTTTTCTTGGAAAGGTCTTTGGAAATATTTGTGTAATTAAACTGGTGTATTGCATGGCGTATTACTGATGTGCTGTTGCAAATTATTGCTAATTAGAGTGTAAACATTATTTCATGGATGTGTTCACAAACAACAGTGCCTGGGGGTTCATGGGAGTGTATATATATATATATTCATATATTCATTTGCTATTGATTTTCTTCTCTTGCAAATGGTCCTCACAGCAACATGATGCTGTCTTTTCTTTCAGGTATGAATTTGGCCAGGCCCTCTTCACTGGCTGGGCTGCTGCCTCCCTTTGCCTCCTGGGAGGTGCCCTACTTTCATGCTCCTGTCCCCGGAAAACAACCTCTTACCCAACACCACGGCCTTATCCCAAGCCAACACCTTCTAGTGGGAAAGACTACGTGTGACAGAGGCAAAGGGAAGAGATCCTGTCGGAACAAATACAAAATGGACATTGAAACTAATATTGACATTGAGGCCCTAAACTGTTGACTGTGGTTATGTGAATCGTGGCATAAGGAAAGGAAGCATACTTTTACATCCCAGTGGCTATGAGGGGCTTGGCTGTGCCTTACCATCTTTCCTGAGTCCAGGAAGGAAGCCTTTTGCATTTGAACTGCTGCTTCCCACTGAGTGATCACACTCAAATGGGGAAGGGTGCTCCTTTAGTGTGTATAAATATGTATATATACATATTTTCTATTAAAAATAGACAGTTTAAAAACCTCTTATTTTCCTTATACCGGTACCAGCATACTGAAAATGACTCTAGAGTATATACAATTTCATATTGACTAAATAAGCCTACTGATGCATTTTTCTTTTTCTCTGTGAACATATGTGATCAGTCCAATATCTCCCTTTTGATCAGCAGTTAGTATCTTTGCATAAGACCAAACTTCTTGTCAAATCTGACTTCCTTTTCCCATGTGTATTCTTTGCAACAACATATTTAATTTTTTTTTTTTTTAGCTCTAACAATGATTGCTTTTCCTGCCTGTTACTTGGAGGTCTGTTTCTAGCTCTCAAATCTAGTAGCGAATTTCACAGCCCACACTTGAAGCTTAAAATATGTACGAACACTTAGCGCTTCCATGTCTGGGCTGTGGCAGCAAATCTTCTGGGCAAATGCTGGTTTTCTGCGGATCTTCCCCCACTGTCCTTGCACTTTGGTCTGGAGCCGTCTTGTTTGCTTTGAAAATATTTGTTTCACTGAGTGGCTGTACTGCGAACTCTGCTGTCGAAACAGTTTTATTGATTGCATTTTTCAGGTACTTATTCTCCCTTCCAGATCCTGCAAACTATGTTCTTCTTCTGCCCTCCTCAGCTATCTGCGTTTCTCACATATAATTATCATGTGGTTTAGCTCGTCTCTGAGAGGTGTGGTCTGTTTATCTGTGCAAAGTGCTAGACTTGCAGGAGCGATAATACGGTGACAGATATGCTCTCCTCTCCGTAACTGTGAGCCATTTACAGTCTTTATACCTCTTTTCCCATCTGCCAAATTGGGATAATTACACTTAACCAGCTGGTAGAGGTAATGCGAGTATTAATTAGCTGATATGACTCTCATTCTTTGAACATGAAACATGCCTAAGTAGTGTTTTTCCTTGCTCAATTAGCAGTTTTGAAGTCACTGAGGAAAATCTACACACACGCCGTCACACTGCTCTGTATCATTTTTTTTTGTCATGAGTCTACTTCCTCCCCTTCTGTTGTGCCTGGCCTCTTGGTGCTGTTTCCCTTTGGCAAGCGCTCTTACTCTTCTAGTCTGTAGGAAAGGCCCGTCAGCAGAGCAGGATGGTGTAATAGAAAGGGTGTTGACAATGACATTTGGAGACCTGGATTTGAGTCTCGGTGCTATCACTTAATGACTGACTCGGGCAAAGGCTCTTGGCTGCCCTAAGTGTATTGCTACATCTGCACAACGGGTTCATTAACTCCTGCTGTGCCTCTGTCACAAGATTCAAGAGGGGACACATGCAAGCATGGTTTTATGCAGAGAAACATGGGGCTCTGTATTTGGTAAGGAATTTAAGTTCACTGGTTTTGTGGTGAGTCTTCAAACAACTGGAAGGAGAAAATTGTTAGTTGGGTTTCTTTCCTTCACAAGTCGCTCAAATGATGAGCTACTAAACTTCACTGGGTTAAACTGATCTTAAGTCTCTAAAACTCCTTGTTGTCTGGGTCTGTGGCCCAAGCTGGCCAAGAACTCTGTGTCACCCAAAGATCTTTGGGCATCAGCTTCCCAGCTGTTGAAATGACAGGTGTGAGCCCCATCCCCCATTACATCTTTGTTCCATCGGTCCATGACTAAGCCAATGAAATGAAGGAAACTGGCAGTGTGGACACCAAAGGGGGATGAGCTGCTCTTGGTGAACCAAGACTTGCAAAGTTGAATGGAAGCTAGACGTTCTGGGAGAGAATAAGAACACTTCATGATAAAACCAGGCAGAGGAAGCTCTACAAAAAATGGAGTCATGTAGACTTGAATCATTTTAAGTTTTATCCTATTTCTATGTGTAAAAGAAATCATACAAAGATCTTTTAACAGAATTAAGATTCCTAATGATGGGTAATGTAAATGCATACAAATAACACTTGCCAAACCACACAGAGTTCTATATTCCAAAATAATCCCATAGAAATTTGATGTCAGAACTTATCCAGTTTGGATATTTTTATACCCTGCTACCAAACCTGGAAAGAGACCAATTGATATTTGGGGATTGCAGTGGGAATTTGTACAAAACATTACTCTTTTTCAATAAATTGTTGTTTTTTAATGAAAATCAAAGTTTCATGGCTTGTTTTCTAATCACATATTTCAAAACTGTGACTGTGTGCAATATTGGGATGCATAAGATAGAATACAACTCACTACGTGTTTCTGGAAAACTGTCATTGTCCTAGGGAAATTGGGGATCTCTCTTTGGGATATTAGTCTCACTAGTAAACTAATTTAGAAACAGACTTAAAAGGAAGCTCAAGGACATTTTGTTTGTTTGTTTGTTCGCTTGCTTGCTTGTTTATTTGAAAGAAGAACAATTAACCAGACAAGCTACAAATCTTGATAGTTGCCAGGAAGAGGGAGTTAGAAAGGGTGAAAGCCCAGCCTTTAAAGGCCATCAGACAGGGTTAGTTTATAATGGAGGTCAGCAAGCAGCCACGTGGCAGAGAAGCAGCCTCATCGCAGAAAAGGATGGGGGCTTCAGAGAAAGGTGACAAGTCCCAGAGTGTTCTAGAATGACTCAGAACAGTGGTCAGACCACTTCAGCATTCTATGATGCAGGCTTTGTAAACCACTGCATAGGGGAGTAGTGACAGAGAGGGCTAAGTACTTGAGTTCGTTGAAGGGATAATTATTCCTCCCATCTCCATTGCATGCCTTTAGCTGAATCATCTTTCCTGAGGGGTGGTCTCTTGGCATGGTAACTGGTAGGCCCAACTAGATTAACTCTGAAGGGCGGAAGCAATAATGTGTAATGTTCTAATCTTTGGAGCACATCAGAATAACATATCTCCTCCCAGGGCCAGAGACAGATTCCAGTCTTTTGACCGGAAAGAAATAACTTTTCTTTAATTGGCCTCAACAGAGCCATGGCATTCATCCTTAATGGCCTCCAAGACTTTATAATGTTCCCTGGTCAAGAATCAAGACCCTACGAACATTTAGGTCATGAGTGGGTTAAAATTGACTTCCAAAGTTGTTCACCAGGAGGAACAAGTGTCTGGTCTGTAGTTTCGGTCACACCCTCACGTGCAGCCTCCAAGGAGAGGAGCTCATTTAGAAGAAGAGAGATAACAAGAACCGAGGCCAGAAACCACAGCTACTCTGGCCTCCAACCCAGAAGGCTAGAGACCATTCCTAACTCCAGACCAAGGACAAGAATCTAACTGATGCTTGCAGTGTCTCTGCCATGAACTACCGGGACTGCTTCTATCCCTTGTCCTCGTCAATATTCACCCTGGCCTGTCTTTCAAACATTGTGTTGCTCTACTCACTAAAGTATATATCTCTCCCAAATGGGCATCCTCTCTTAGATAAAGACATAGATATCGGGAGATGACACCCAATTCCTTCTTTTCATCCACAGAAGAACATGCAGCAATGAAGGAAGAGTAAAAGATATAGTCTGGGAAATTTCTTTTATTTGCTTATTTACGTAAGTTTTTAATTAATTTTTTTCATTTATTTTATATACTAACCACAGTTTCCCCTCCATCCTTTCCTTCCCCTACCCTTTTCTATGCCCCTCTTCCAATCCTTCTCCATCTCCATTCAGAAAGGGGCAGGCTTCCCATAGGAGTCAACAAAGCATGGCACATCAAGTTGAGGCAGGACCAAGCTCTTCCCCCTGCATCAAAGTTGGGCTAGGCAACCCAGCATGGGGAATGAGCTAGTTCCCTAAAGCTAGGAACAGGTCCTGACCCCACGTCTAGGAGCCCCACAAACAGACCGAGCTACACATGCAAAACTACCTCCTAGGAATGCAAGTGATGTAATCATTCCCTTGTTATCTTAAATTATCAGTGGCAGAGAGCAGCTTCGTGGCCTCTCCCCGGGGAGTTTTCACACGAGCAAAGCCAGCAGTGTGAGGAAGTTTCAATCCTACAAGGTAGTATCTGGTGGTGGTCCTCCAGCAGTGTGAGGACGTTTCAATCCTACAAGGTAGTATCTGGTGGTGGTCCTCCAGCAGTGTGAGGACGTTTCAATCCTACAAGGTAGTATCTGGTGGTGGTCCTCAATGGGGACAGGATGGAAACCATTGCCTGTCAATATGAGTTCCCCTTCAACTGAACAGATACAGCTGCATCAATGCCTTGTTCACACAAAATTTAAGTTCCAAAAGATGAAGTTAAGGACAATGAAGTTTGAAGAAATAAGATATGAAGAACCTGAGGAAAAACCAGGTTGAAATCTTCCCAAGTAGATGCTTACCGCCACGGGCTCATTCACATCTGGGGGCCTTTGGCTTGCATAACTCATTCTTTTTTTTTTAAGACAACAATCTTTTTTTCATTTTACATACTAATCCCAGTTTCCACTCCCTCCCCTCCTCCACTTCCCTCCATCTGACCCTCCCACCCCACCCCCTATCCACTCCTCAGAGGGGGTAAGGCACATTGCTTTGGGAAACATCCAAGGCCATACCTACTATATCTAGGCTGAGCAAGGTATCCATGCAAACAGAATAGGTTCCATATAAGCCAGTACAATCTGCATTGGTGACATAGTGGTGAACATAGCTTGCACAATTCATTCTTTCCCTTCTGCATACTCCCACATCCAGCAGGAAGTCCCCTCGTTGTTTGACCTGGCGTGAGTATCCTATGATGTCCTCTCTATGGATTTCCCCCCTTTTCTATTTGCATGTGAAATATTTCTGTTTTCCCATCCTTCTCAATCCCATTTAAACCTGCCAATTCTAAAATTTCATTACTGAGTTAGGTAGAAGCTGAAAGAAGGCATTCTGAGGCTCTCGGGTTACATGGGAATGACATGGTGAGGGCAAACCTCCACAAACATCATGACATTCTGTAGATAAGCCTCCCATTGACAGTTTTCCAAGGTAGCTGATATTGGCAATTGGAAACTCGATATAGATTCATTAAATTGATGATGCTGAATACCAGTTCCATTACATACAGGCAGCCCAAAGAATGTGTTAAATAAATTAGACATAGTCTTGAACCTGAGCAGTCTGAAGGATGACTAATGATACATGAACTTCCCATGTAGCTCTGATTCTGTCCAGACAACCATGCGCATCCGGAAGTTCCCCGCCCATTGCGCCGTAGGTTCCCACCGTGGCTTTTCCCAGTAAAAGCAAGTCAGAGTCACCTGAGAGCTTTTGCAACTTTCTAATTCTAGGGGTGTGCCTCAAATTTGTAGTCCGGAAGCTCTGAGGAAAGAGCCCTATTTGAGCTGGCCTGGCGATTCCCAAAGAGCAGCTGCAGGGTGAAGCAGCAACCCTTCAGTATCTTTAGAGAAATCTAGCCGAGGACGCTGAGTAAACACACATGGAGCGACTTGGTAGTTTGCACTGCTACCTTTCATTCTTTCTCTAAGGTCACCTTTTAATTTTCTGCTGTTGGGCTTTGCTGGTGTTTGATGTAGGAGATTAAAGGATTAAAGGCCCACAGGAACATTTGCTGTTTTTCTCCAACACAAACTCCTTTCTTGACATTCTCTGATTTTTAATTTGTATCTACAGTCACTCATACAAAGCAAATGCTGTATTGAAGATCAGCTCTCTATTTAACAACAGCATATATTCGAGAATAAATGACTACATAAAAAGCAGAGCCTGAGTTATTTTTATTTTATGTGATTTTTTTTTCTTCAAGAAAGTCCTAAAACCTTAGCCTTGCTTCATTTTTTTAAGTGAATAGCATTTTTACTGTTTTGTTGTTTTGGTTGGTTGGTTGGTTGCTTGGTTTTTGGTTTTCCAAGACAAGGTTTCTCTGTGTAGCCTTGGCTATCCTGACATTTCTACTGTTTAAATTTCTATATTCTTCCATTTCTGTGAACTACCCTACTGCCTTGGTCTTCCCCACTCAAAAAAAGAAAAGACACACACACACAGAGAGATACACACATTAAGGAAAGTTAAAGTTTGAAAACTAATCTATCATGTCTTACATGACCTGCCTTACAGCTTACATTACCCTCAAGGGATACAGCGAGGTGGGGTGTCTGTGAGTTCCATGGTGCCCTTTCCTCTTGCTTCACACGGGCTTTAACTTAGAAGTTAGGGTGCCAGAGGCTCACAGATACACACTTCCAGTGAGTTGGTGGGCTCAGGGTTTGTGTCTCTAAACTCAAAGAATAGTCTGACTATTGAGGATAAGTTTCAAAAAGAATCACAGACTCGTGGGTGGGAACTTAAGAGGGAGTGAAGGGGCGGCGCTCCTGTGTACTGGAGCAGTTCCCTGGAAATGGGCAGCTGCTGAGCTGGTCAGCTGGGGGCAGAAACTAGGGTCAGGAGGGGGAAGAAGTCTTTCCAGTTGGACTGCCCATGAAGTTTCCAGTTAGGTCACCACATCCTCTCGCAGAGCCTCCAGGCCAGCGTGCTTATTTCGGAGAAGAGATAACAAAGAACCATGAACCAGAAACTTCTTCTGGCATTCCTGTGGCCTTGAGATTCCCTGCCCCCACCTGCCCAGATCCTGTCTCCTAGTCTCATCCCCAAAGAAACTTATCTTTTGCTTTTTCCCTTTAATGGTACTATTTTATTGTCAATGATCTTTCCTGTTTCCATTATCACTATAGTCTCCACAACCAGCCTTAGATTCACAGTCATCCACCTGCCTCTGTCTCCCAAGTGCTTAAAGACATCTTCCACCATGCCTGGCTGATGGCCTTGCTTTTGCTGAGTTATTTAGGAGGTTGACCATGGTGCATGCATAACAGTGCACAGACACCTTGTGAGAGTCAGTTCTTTTTTTTTTTTTTTTTCACCATCTGGGGCTCTGGGGGGCAAATTCAGATCATCAGGCTTGGCAGCACACACCTTTCCCATATGAGCCATCTCACCAGTCTCTAAGAAATCATTAGAAGGAGACGAAGTAGCAAATCAAGTCATGGGTCTTGCAGGAAAAAAAAAAAAACACTCGAAATTCAATATGCACAAATGTCTTAGAATGGACACTAAGAATGTTCTAACATTTTATACAGTAGTGGCCAGGGAAGCTCAAATCGATTAAGCTGGGGTGATGGTAATGGAGATGAAGTGAGGAAATGAAGGATAATCTAAAATGTATAGGTTATGGCAAACATTCTGAGGGCTCCACCTTTCACTTTAATTAAAATGGAAATATGCTGTTAGATTTTGAGCAGAGGGAATCCAAGCAAGATGATCCACATCACATGTTATAGCATCATCTCACCTGTCCAGTAGAAAATAATATAAGCAATTAGGACGGTACCCATAAATCCAGACCGAAGGTGGGGGGATTGCAATTATCCATGTGAATGGTGACTTGGGGATGGTTATAGGAGGAAGAAGTGGTTGGGATCTGGATAATGTTTTAAAGTAGAGCCAAGAGAATGTTCTAATTGGCTGGATATGAGTCATGAAATTTAAAAATAATGATTTCCAAACTTGGCACTTGCGCAATTGCTATGAGACAGTTGCCCTGATAGGAAGGGCTGTGGAGGAGCTGGTTTCAAAGATAAAGTCAGAAGATTAATGTTGTGCATGTTGAGTCTGTGATGCACACATCACATCTGAGGGAGGAAGCCTAAAACAGGAGTGTGCAGAACGAGAAAGGAGAAAGAGTTTTCATGAGAAAACAGAAACCAAATGTCAATTTCGCAGAATTCATCAGCCTGAAATCTTCACTGATCTCGAGGCATTTAATTGACAACTGTCTGTCACTGGATGAAAAGCTCGGCAGGGCAGAGGTAAAAACTCTACTCCCCATGATTAAATCTACCTTTCTTTATTTCCAAGTTTTCATTCCATTTTTCTCCTAAGATATTACAGTAGCATTTCAAAGACAGGCCTGCCCTAGAAGTGGACCTTGGTCTGCCTTGGACTAGCTCAACCTTTGAAGAACTCTGTTTTAATAATTTAATGTGGCAGAGACAATCCATCTACTTTGTTGCCAAGACCAAATCAGAACTGGTAGAGACTGATGTGAACACTCATGAAAGAGAGCAGGAGCTGGGAGCAACAGCTTTTCCAAGATTTGTTTTGTTTTGTTTGTCTTTCCATAAATGGTCAGTACACAGTATTGCAGGATTTACAGGCTCCATGTAATGATTATTACATATTGTTCGTTGTTCTTTGTTTTAATAACCATTTAAAACAGTGGTTCTCAACCTGTGGGTATGACCCCTGTGGGGAGGATGTCAAACAACCCTTTCACAGGGGTCACCTAAGATCCTTGGAAAACACAGGTATTTACTTTATGAGTCATAACAGTAGCAAAATTACAGTTATGAAGTAGCCACAAAAATAACTATGGTTGGGGGAGTCACCACAATGTAAAGAACTGTATTAAAGGGTTGCAGCCTTGGGAAGGTTGAGAACCACTGACTCAAACTATAAAAAGAATCCTTAGTTTATGGACCTCACTAAATGTGCCTGAAGTCCAGCCTTGGACCACAGTCTCTGATTATCCAACATGGCCTAGGCAGATACATAAGAGGAGAGATTTGGGGAAGAGGACAGTTGTCTAGGACTGCTAAGTGGCCCCCATGAGTCCTGGAGACTGCCTAGGAAGCCCTAGTGTAAAGGATATCCACAGTGTCCTGCACCAGGCAGAAACGTCCAGGTCCTAGCGCTGCAGCTGTTTAGTGGGTGTGCCTTCAGCAGGAACGCTACAGCTGATGCCAGCACTACCACGCCGCAAAGCTGGAAGCCCACTGCCCCCATGCCTGATCCTAAGCTGAACAGTAGTGAAAGTGGTTTGCCTTCTGCCTTTCAGATGAAAGTGTTCAAGAATTACCTAAATCGAGACTGATTTTTCCACCCTGTCTTAGCCAAACTAGGTAATATAGAAATGATCAGATCAGCGTATCATAACTACATTAAACTTTGAACACCTTTCATTATTTTACCACCATGGTTGGTTTATGCCTTTCATCCTGGTAGCTGGTTTGTGACTTTCAGAAGGCTAATCTACCTTTACTCTATTTCTGTATACAGTGCCTGAAAATGGAAGAAGAAATGCAGGAAGCTAGCTCAGAGGAATAGGTAGTGCAACAAAACAGCAGCAGTTTCTCAGAATTCCCAAGGAGGGTAGAGAAAAACAGTGGGATGGAATAGAGAGTCTAAACTGACCCAAGCCCACATGGCACTGTGTACAGATCAATTAGAAAATGAGCAGTCTCTCTAGCTGAATCATGGAGTAACTGACTATCTGTGTAGGATAAAAATAGACTCTACTACTGATCATGTGCAAAATTCAACATTGTGTGGGTAAAGAACTTAAAGCAAAAAACAAACCCTTTATCTTCCAGATTATTAGAGAATAGATTCCTTAGGGTGGAGATGAGAATGTTTCTCAGCAAATAAAGCACAAAAATAATTAAGAAATAGATGTATGCAAGAATAAATGAAGAACTTCTGCTTATGGAAAAACAAAATAGGAACATAAAAACGCTGTTGGAAGTGTGAGGAAACCACAACCTGGTATTTAATAAGCAAAGGCTGGGTCTATAGGATATAGAATATAGATAGAACCTCAAGTGCTCATTACAGAACTGTGACCCAGTAGGAAAGTTAAACAACGTCAAACAGGCATTTTACAAAGGATAAATGACACAAGGATGCAAAACTATGAAAATACACTCTACTTATTAATACACAAAATTTAAAAGATCAATAAATATGCATTTTAACCAGAATCATATTTCTACTAGATTGACAAAAAAAGAATAGTTCAAAGGTAATGAATGGTCTGTCAGGCCAGGAAGATGGCTCAGTGGGCAAAATGCTGGCTGTACAAGCACGCGTACCTGAGTTTAGATCCCCAGAGCCTATGTGAGAGAAGCTGGCTGTATTGGTGTGTACATTTAATCCCAGTCCTGGGGAAGTGGAGAGAATTCTCTGGGCTTGATCCAGCCAGTCTAGCTGAACTGACAAGCTCCAAGTGATGAGACACCTTGTCTCAAAAAATAAGATGGAGAACAGTCAAGAAAGACACCAGACATCAGCCTCAGGCTTCCACAGGCGTCTACACATACATACATGTATATGCACCTACTCACACTCCTGTGTGTACACATGTGTGCACACACAAATACCCATGAAGAGAGGCATTTCAATTGATCTAAAAATCTCAAAGACATAATAATATTATACTGTAAAGATTCAATACACATTAAAATGTGATAAAGCATAAAGCTGTTATAGAACGCATATTCAAATAAGAAATATTTACAAGAATGGCAAAGAAATTACAACACTTTTCTAAATTATATGTTTTGAGGTGTTTTTCCTGCTTGTATATCTTTGCACGACATACATAAAGTGGCTACAGAGACCAGAATTACAGATATTGTGAGTTATCATGTAGGTGCTGGGAATTAAACCTGGTATCCCTGGAAGCCATTGCATCAGTCCTGACAAAGGAATTTCATGACAAGAAAATTGGAAACATTTTGAATATTCATTGGAAGATTGATATGTAAGTTTATTTATACAGTGAAATACCTTATGATGAAAATAAAATCATTACAGCTATACAAGCCTTCTAAAGACCTAGATATGGAAGGAAAAATAAAGTCCCAGAAGGAGTTGAAAGTAATAGCAGTTCATAAATGTATTGTGACTAAGTAAAACTGTTAGACTATTGACATAATGAAACTTCTGAAATGAAAAGGTGGGACAATGGCTATCGTAAAATTCAGTAGTTTCTAGAATAATACAATGATGAATGTGGGATTTCATCTGTAAAACTCAGCTAACTCTGGAAAGAAAAGATGTATAAAGAACTTGTAGATGTAAGAATGTCTCATTTATGGCATCTGAGTCCTTGAGTTATGTGGTAAGTTTACAGTGTAACATGAAGGCTGGGCTTGTTGGGGTTTCCGTCCTGTCCAGTTCCCACAGCCGGTAAGCCCCAAAGAAAATCACACAAAAATCTACATTAGATATAAACTGATTGGCCCATTAGCTCAGGCTTTTTATTAGATCTTGTAACATATATCAACCCATTATTCTTATAAATGTTAGCACATGGCTCGGTTACTTTTTCAGCGAGGTAGGTCACGTCTTGCTTCTTCAGTGATTGAGACAGGACTGGGAGAAATGGGCTTCCTCCTTCCAAGAATTCTCCTGTTCTTCTCACACCATCTCTATTTCCTGTCTGATTGACCTGCCTATACTTCCTGCCTAGCCAATCAGCATTTATTTAAAACATGATTGACAGAATACAGACAATTCTCCTGCACCAATTCCCCTCATGTTACATACGAGCATTCATTTCATAGTCATTATTCCAACCCCCCTTTCTCTCTCTCTCACACACACACACATACACACACAATTTTTCTTATATCAAATGTAGTATGGAAAAACAATATAATTTTCTTTTAAAATAAATATTCAACAGGCTTCCACTTTTGCATCTCCTTGGGTAGAATGGTTTCCTTGGTCATGTCTGACCACAGGCAAAGTTAGAATGTTTCATTTCACAGATAGTCACAGAGCTATCTGCTGCAGTCAGCCTCAGGCAGTCCTGCCAGCTATGGAATAGGGACTATGCTCCAGTTCACCTCACTAATAGTAACAATGAGTGTCCAACTTCATTCACAAATTTGGTAAAAGTCAAATGATGCATAGTGTCTATGAATGGTCTTTGTACACCAAAAATACTTCAAATACATTAGTGGTTACATTTCCCAGGTATATTTTTTGTAAAGCAAAATGTTTTTTCTTTGCCTTTCTCAAATTCATTTCTTTGGGAAGAGTCCTTTCTCTAATTTGGGGTGCGATCCTTTAGTGTCTGTCTTCCAGAATAATATGTGAACTCAGCATTGAGAGTTCCATACTATAGAGTTCAAATGTTTGGTGTCACAAATACAACACAGTTCCTGATTGTATGACTTCAGAAAAGAAGGAAAAACACAAATAGAAAAATAATAATTTCTAGAGACTCTGAGTTTATTGATTGTTTCAAATGTAAATATGCTGGTTTTTTACTGAGACAAGAATTAGACAGCAAAAGAAAAAAAAGTCTCCTGGCACTTAGCAGTTATAAGTACTTAGCTATCAATTAATTAAGTGTTAGATAACTTTAGGTTTTAAAATGGAATGAATATCAAAGCACACAATGATGGGCTACATGCTAAAAACAGCAAAATCTTCCTATACTATAGAACTTACTGAACGATTCTTAGAAGTTTTTATTTGGCTGGTCTGATTTAGTTTGAGTTTTTAGTTTGTCATAGCACATTATAGCATCTGAAGATTAACTCTTTTTTATCACAGTAAGACTTATCTTGCCTTTGCAGACTAAGGTTCTTTTCAAACAACACACAGAGTGATTAGAACTCTAACCTCAGGCAGAAAGATGAGCATCTCACTCAACATCTGCAGTAAGCTTAGTGCCTAGACACTCAGAATGCAAAGAAGTTATAGAGAGTCTCAGCAGATGGAAACCTAAAACTTCACCCACGGACCAGAGCAGGAGTAGAGAAGAGTCCCTGGTATTTGTTGTAAGGAGAGGGGGCCCGCTTGTTCATTCTCTGCCTGGCTTACTTAGCCCCAAAATAACCACACAGAAACTGTATTAATTAAGACACTGCTTGGTCATTAGCTCTACTTTCTTATTGGCTAACTCTTACACATTAATTTAACCCATCTTCATTAATTTGTGTATCGCCATGTGGCTGTGGCTTACTGGAGATTCTAACTGGCATCCATCTCAGGCAGAGGATCCATGGTTTCTCTCATTCTGCCCTTCT